>NC_091642.1:3662500-3667500 GCF_027580195.1 Bos mutus | reverse complement strand
GCTGGGTCTCTTCCCAAAAGCCGAGGGAAGGGGAAGCCAGGCGCTGAGAGAGAGTCCCAGGCTGGTGCAGCTCCGCACCCCACAGCACCCGGCCCCTCACACTAGTTCCCAGGAAGAAGGATGTCCCTGTCCTGCTGGCAAGATGGGGCAGCGACCCTAAGACACGCACCCGAGGACCGTCAGAGGTGGAGTGCGCGACCCCTGACCCCCGCACAGAGCTCAGAAGCACACACTCTAATGAGACAGGCCGGAGCCCAGAGCATGCCCCAGCCCCTGGGCCCGAGGCGTCCCCACTGGCACACAAGGGGGAAGCCGCAGGTCAAAGGCAGCTTCAAAGCAGCATTTTAGTTATATTAAGTGCACGTGGCATGGGTACCATTTTAATATGTATGTTGTGTTCTGTGTGTGTCTGTGGGTGTAGAGAGAGACGGAGGGAGGGAGAGAAGAGAGGATGAATATAGAGCACGTGCACGCGCGTGTGTGTGTGTGTGTGTGTGGAGCAGCCTAGCAGGTGGGAGTGGTTGTGGTGGTGGTACTGGTAGTACAAACTGGTAGTTGGTAATAGCAGGTAGTAATAGTAGTAGGAGTAGTAGTAGCAGTAACAGTAGCAGTAGGTGGTGGCTGGTAGTAGGAGTAGTAACAGTAGTAGTAGTAGCAGTGGTAGTAATGATAGGTAGTGGTGGTCATCGGTGGTGGTAGTATGTGATTTTGGCAGTGGTAATAGTAGGCAATAGCAGTGGATAGAGTAGTATCAGGTGCTAGTAGTAGGTCGTAGTTGGTAGGATGTGGTAGTAGTACTAGTAATAGTGGGTAGCAGTAATAATAGTAGTAGACAGTAGCAGTAGGTGGCAGTTGGGAGTAGTAAGTAGTAACAGTAGTAGTAGGTGGCGGTAGTAGTAGCAGTGGTAGTAATGATAGGTAGTGGCGGTCATCGGTGGTGGTAGTATGTGATTTTGGCAGTAGTAACAGTAGGCAACAGCAGTGGATACTAGCAGTAGCAGGTGCCATAGTAGGTGGTAGTAGTCACAGTAACAGTAGTAGACAGCTGCACAGGCGGCAGTACGGGGCGGCGTCACAGTACTGGCAGTGGGCAGCAACAGGGGCACTCCACAGTACTCTGGTACTAGTGCTGGTGGGCAGCAGGTGGGGCGGTAGCTGGTAGTGTGTGGTGGTCTCCGTCCACAACGGCTGAGACAAACGCTCCCGCTCAGAGCGCACACGCACTGCCCACCTGCTGCCCCGACATTCAGGGCCGCCATCCAGCCTGGCCAGAGGAGAAGGGGTGCATGAACCGCGAGTCCGGGGGTGCAGACAGTCATGCCCCGCCTGTCCTGCCATGGAAACCCTGGCCTGCGGCGGGCCCCCTTCGGGACCTCCTTCTCCACCCACCTGTCTCTCTGAGCTCTTCTGACACTCCGTGCCACTCCTGACGCCTCAGCTCTTCATGGCACGTCACATTTCCACGCGTGAACACACTCATGAGCATGTCCAGCCTGGGGTTCTCTGTCCGTGGAGTGTGCTCAGGAGAACGATCACTCCCCCAGCCTGACAACGGAGGCCACAGAGTCTGGCTGCGAAACTTAATGCCAGCGCTTGCTGCCAAGTAACTTCCCTGCCTCCATCATCAGATCCCTCATCTGTAAAATGGGTAAGTAGTAGCTTCTCCCTCACAGGGACACTCCAAGGTTACAGGATGTGCTCAGCTCACTGTCTGATACGCAGCAAAAGTGTCCAGCAAATGAGGTGCTGTGGGAGCCGTTGGCAGCAGCAGCGGTACAACTGCTGGTTTATCATTGCTCCTCCTCAGTTTTACCATCTGTAGAATGGGGACTACAGCCTCAACTCCGCATGAGTGTTGTGTGGTTTGGGATAAAGCACGTAAAGTGTTGGCACATAGTAGATGCTCATCTCATTTGTCTGTGAGCAACAGGTCTATATATTTATATCCCCGGAGAGCTTTGCCTGATGTAATAGACACTCCACAAACACTTGACTGGTTGAGAAAAGAATTCCTCGTGGTAATTGCCTGTATTCATACTGATACAAACTAACTCCACTCACCCTTTCAAAGGGAAATAAAAACAAAATATGAGGCTTCCCAGATGGCAAATGAGCATCCAATCAGCAAGCGTCGCTTTGCAGAGCTCTGTGGGGCGAGTCCTGAGGTTCTCAATTGTACAACTGTGTATACGCTCCTGTCAGAAGGACTATTCAATCTGCCTTGCTTCATTTTTAAAAGTTAGCAGGTTTTCAGGCTCCAAAAGTATCATTATAGTTGGAATGGAATTCTGCCTCCTCCACCAGTAATGTAATAAAATCTTCGAGTCTGAGAAAAAGTCAGGAAAGTTCAAATGTCAACCAGGTTAACATTAAAATTGTTAGAAAACAGGAACCGTAATTTGGGGATTGAAAAAGAGGTAGAATTCATGTTGTAAGTGCAAGTGGTCTGGAAATAGATGTTTATCTTGGCCATTTTCGGGGAAGTGACATCATATTGCACGTCTACTGGGATATTAGTCTTGCGTTTTTCAATCCAGATTTTGGCACTAAAGTTGGCAAAATTAGACCATTTCGTTAAACTGATCTTCAAGACGTCCACCTCCCCAGCCCATTACAGCACACCTATGACATGACTCGAGAACAATGGGTGAAAAATGGGCTATAAAGTAGGAACGGCCTGCTTCATGTAAAGGGGGTTTTATAGCGCAGGTGTACCTGCATTTATCGATACTGTAAAGCAGCAAGATCGTGCTGCTATAAAGCACAGCATTTGTTTAAAAAGAGAGAAGGAGAAAAGGAAAAACACATCCACCTATTAGTTTTAAAAATGCAATCCCAAAGCCTTCTTAAGCTAACTGGGCACTTTGTAAAAAGCACTTGCCACCTTATCCTCTGACGTCTTCTACACTGATTTTGGAAGCTTCCTAAGATTTGTGAAACAGAAAGGCAATTTGGAGGAGGAAAAAAGAAAAAAAAAAAAAAAAAGGCTTTGTTGTACTGTAAAAGCAGTTTTCATGCCCCACTCAGGAAAAGCCAGATATTCAAGTGCCTGGAACGTGTGAATGTGGCTTCACAGTCACAGGGGTGCTGGGCCTGGCTGTGGGGGTGGGGGTGGGTGTCTGCCCATCTTGGGTCTGAATGGGAAAAACTCCAAGTAGGAAATCCTGCAGGAGTTTTTATTGCCGATTTCCTTTCGGGAAGGTGGCATTGTTTCTGCCTACAATGACTGGGGAAGGGTGTACGTTGGATGGGTTGACAGCTCCTTCAAAGCTCCCGCTGGCTGCAGGAGTGCATGGTTGCTGAGCAGGTCTGAGCTATTTATAAGTAAGATCGTGCGGGTGCCCAAGTTTCCCTTCCCTCGAAAGGGCTTTTGGCATCGTGTTTTGATTAAGAAAACATTCTGAACACAATGCAAGGGGTATCTCCCTGCCTGCAGCACTCTGTGTTCAAAAGTCAAATCCTTGCCCCTCCCGTCAGCCACAGCTCCGAAAGCCCTGCTCTGAGGAGCCCACCTGCCCCGCAGGCAGGGGGAAAGGGCAGCTTCAAACATTTCCTCCCTTCTCCTTGACACATTCTTTACCAAAAACCCTTCTCCAGCGTCAGTGGACTCGGACACAATAGAATTCCATCCGCCGGGTTAAAGCAAGGCGCGTGTTCAGAGAGACAATAAAACAAATGTTTAAAAAACTCATTATTGGTTTCATTTCAGGCCTGCTCTCCATTCCTCCCCGGCACCAAATGCCATCCTCACGCCGAGGCAGATGTTGTCACAGCTGCCGCCTTGCGGAGCCAACAGTCTGCAGTGTGGGCCCCGCGCTTGGGGTCCCAGGGGAGAGACCCAAGGCGACAGGAGGCAAGGACGATGGCAGCAGAGGCGACTCTGTCTCCAACGCGACGCTGAGCTCAGCGCTAACCTGCCACCAGCCTTGCATGCCTCCTATGGTTGCTCTCTGGAAAACTTGCTCAGTGGAGCTCTGCTTCCTTCCCCAAGCTTGCTTGTCTCCGCTCTCCTTCCTCCAACAGTGGGTGCTCCAGCCAGGATGCTTAGAGAGACACACAGCAAAGCAAACTGTTCCCTGGGCTATTCTTTGAAACCGTGCCCCCATCTCGTCAGCCTGGCAAACTCCTCTTCATCCTCCAAAACCCACTGCAGCTTCTCCTTCTCTGTGAAGCCTTCCCTGATCCAACCACATCTGCTAAGTTGCTTCAGTCATGTCCGATTCTTTGTGACCCTATGGACTGTAGCCCACCAGGCTTCTCTGTCCATGGGATTTTCCAGGCAAGAAGGCTGGAGTGGGTTGCCACTTCTTTTTCCATAGTCAAAGTTAATCTTTCTGCACAACACCTGCATTTCAGTATCTGTCTTATGTGTTCTAGTTACTGCAGTTCTAGAATCAGAATCTCAGATCCATGTGCAATGGCTGCCCTGGGGGATATCCAGTCCACCGGTGAGGCCACGCCTGGGTTTTATTGAACCTTTAATCCTCCGCACCTGGCACAGGGTCTGGCACAGGCTGACATAGAAAGAACAGAAGGCAGGAAGGAAGAAAGGAACTAAAGGAAGGCTGGGGGCGAGGGTGAAGGAATGACAGGCAGCCGTACCACCTCCAAGTGAAAACACACTTCCAGAGTGAAACCACACTCTGGAAGCCACCTTTGGAGAGGCTGAGTGAGCTCCATGGCAGGGTGGGGAGCGGGGAGCTTCTTGCTTCTCTTGACCTGAAAGTCTGTAGAGGCTGAGAAGGCCGAGGCTAACTTTGTGCTGAAGAAACCAGAGTCCTCGTGGCTGGAGAGCAAGTGCCTTCTGCTTCACATGATACAAATCTGCCTTGCATCCACTGGGCATCAAGAACTCGAAAAGTAATATCTCAGTCAGAAGAAAAGTGAAAAAGACAACTGACCCTCTATGCAAGCACCCCTGTCCTCGTCTTGTGTATTCAATGGTAGGCCTCTTGTTGATGCTATAAATGCGACACAGCACCACAGTCTCACACCCACAA